>NW_020229274.1:65936-109623 GCF_003227725.1 Camponotus floridanus
AAAAACGTCTAGAGAATGCAGAATTTTATAATCTTTTAGGCGAAGAACAAAGGAGAAATTTAAAACATAACAAAAAGAGAGTCTAGAAAGTTTTGAAAATTAGACAAGGAAAGTAAAAATATGTGTATCTTTCTAACTCTCAACGAAGGTATATTTTAAAATAAAATTGTCTTAGTCTCGAAGTTTTATTGAGTGTTTTGTTTTATCATTGTTACATTTTTTTGTATTAAATTTCTGTTGTTTGACATAAGATTATGCGATCTATCGAGGCGAGAGAAAGAAACAACTAATTAATCGAATAAATTATACATTACGTCGAATATCCATTCATTAATGTAAAAATTAAAGCGAGGTAAAAATACAGGTATATTATTATTAAATTATCGAGTATATACAGTAATAATCTTATGATCAATAATAATTATACGGTAAGAAGTCTGTACATTACAGTGGCGTGTATGCCACTTTGTCACGGATATTATAAAAACTCGATGCTTAATAATCAGAACAATAAGGAAAAGATTCTAATTAAAACTTTATGTAATATAAATTAGGTTATAAGAATTTATAATTTATGAATAGAATATAAGTTGAAAAATCTTTCAAATAAAAAAATCTTTCAAAACTTATAAATGAACGAAGTATTTGCTATATTTGTATGTAAGAGATAAAGTTGTTTTTTTCTAACTGTATTGAAGAGGAAAATAAAGATAAAAATAAAAAGATTGAATATATAGATTTCAACGTTCCTATATTCGTAAAATTAACATTGAAAACTATTATCATAGATTTCACTGTGCAAAACCAACTGTTTTATATACTTACTTATAAGTAAGTTTATTTTTGACGGTTGCTCTCTCTTTCTCTCCCTCTCTCTCTCTCTTCTCTCCCTCCCTCCCTCCCTCCCTCCCTCTCTTATAGTCGCATATTGCGCGATTCATTTATTAATTTCTTTAATTTCCCTTAAATATTTAATTATATAATGAAATATAAGAAAAATGAAATTAAAATGCAAGAAATTTTTTGATAAAATCATAATCTTAATAAGAAAGAAATGATCGTAATACGTATATCAATAAATCAAAAGAAGAAAAAATTCCATTAAATAACATTGGAATAAGACTAAAACATAAATCTCAAGAAAGAAGCTTTTTCCAAAGAATTTGTCATATATACCTACTCTTCTGATTTTTTTGACCAATGGCAATTCAGGACCATGACGTCATCGCTTCTACGACGTCGTCCCTTATTGGCCAAATACTGTGAGTCATTTCTACACGAAATGCATGTTTAGTCCACATCAACGAAGTTCATGTTGCAGATGCATTATGACTGTGCTGCAAGCAGGACTAAAGTTTGTGCGCTCATATTCGTGATACATATTAGTTATATATAAGTATATAAACGAAATTAGTGCGAAAGAAGATATAACATCGGTTTTTTGTAAATTCGTTGAATTTTATAATATTTTTCATGATGGCTATGATAATACACTTGCCGGATGAATTAATTGCTTTAATTTTGGAAGACGAAAACATTAGCATGGAGGATATCGTGAATATTAAATCTACATGCAATCGATTACAGCAGATAACATTTGGTCACAGATTTTGGGAAAAAAAATTTATCAGAGGTACGTTTTATTTATAAATATTTTAATAAATTTTTTATGTTTATCTCATATTTGGTTGATTTTAATCGCTCAACGAAGTTCAACTCTGTAAAACAATAGTAAAAAAATTGAAGTTATTACATTATTGTCTTATTAATTAATCTATTGCGCCTTTATCGTATATGGAGCTAATAGATTTTTTTTTAAATATTTTAAAATTGTATCAATTACGTAATGAAAAAATCTATTGTATAATGTAAAAGATGAAGCTAAATAAATGTGCTCTCACGATTTTTCATATTTTAATTTTGAAACTTTTAATAATGCGATTACTCATAAACGTTTTTATTTATAAAAATATTCATAAGGATATTTCTTTTACATTCATTCGTTTCAAGATTTTTTTTTATATTTTAAGATTTATTTATACAACATTCTAATTAATTTTCATAAATAATTATGTATCCTGTAATTCAGAATATAATCGTATTTTGTTCGTGAAATTTTCTGTTTAAATTTTATGATTTTTATATAAAGCACATGCAATCAAATTTATCTATTTGAAGATTGTAAAGATTAAATATTATTTTATTCTATAATTTCTATCAATTTTTATTTTTACCTTAATGACATGTGTAGAATCTAAATATCTCTACAATACAGTTATAACTATATTTACTTTCTATTTGTTTTCTCATTCAAACAAGATATGCAATAACGAATTTAAATGATGCGAGATTATTGTAGCAAATGCATCCCGATATCACGTTGTATTTATGTGTGCAAATTACTATTGATTACTATTGTGATAATTACAATTTGATTAAAAAAAAAAAGGAAAAGGCACATTTTTTTACCTTCGATAGGATTTTCAAAAAAACAATTTTTTTTATTTTGGATTATTAGGAATAACTATCAGATGAAAAAAAGATTCAAATTATAAGACCAAAATTAATTATATCATCAAATTATGTATATCATTATGATAGCTTAGCTATCATCACGGTATAGGGATCTTAAATCTGGTGAGGGGAAGGGCAGAAACAACTAATAGTATTTTAAATATTGCGACGTCTTTAATTTGAATTTTTATTTTATATAATTCCTCGAGGTGTTAGAGAGGAGGATGCGAGGGGAAGCGAAAACGTCGTCAAAAACACAAGGCGAATAGAGAATACTCGCGCTCGGAAAAACAGAGAGAGAGGATGTTCCGCGCGAGCCGAAGACCGTCTCGAAATCTCGAAGTTGAGCGCCAATTACAGTCTTTCATCATATCAGTTCGCTAAACGCCATAATAACGCAAGAAACGCTTGCCTTATTCGCCACGGGCCGAATAGCTTGCTTAACGGTAGAGGGGCAGAGTCTATGGAAAAGTTATTTGTTCTATACGAGATTTTAAAAATTCTTAAAATTCGACAAACACACCGAATTGAACGATCACGAGAGGCTAACACTCAAATAAATTACGCGAAATCAATAACACGAAAAATGTAACACATTTATTTGTTCTATACGAGGCTTTAAAAATTTTTAAAATTCGACAAACACCGAATTGAACGATCACGAGAGTCTAACACTCAAATAAATTACGCGAATTCAATAACACGAAAAAGAAAATAATATAAAAATAAAAGAGATAACAAATTAAAAAATGAAAAAATAATAACAATAAATTAGAAAATTTGAAATAGCGAAATATATAACAGATATTAATTCGACAGCGGTAATAACAATAAATCAGGTGCATCGAATGTTTGCCCGAAATCGATAACATAAGAAAGCGCTAAGTCCTGCCTGGTATTTATTCTAGCTCGTTTTTATGACTAGACTCTGCGAGATCAATTGACGTTTCGAAAACGTAATGGAAATTCGAGAAGCAAATCATCGACGTAGTCGTCCAGATCTTTTCCCTTCTTCTCTTTCACTCTAATCGACAACAATATATTCGACAGGATGCTTAATAATTGAGCGAGGATGGTTAATTATTTTGAGAAGACGGAAGATCTCGTTTGCAAGCGAGCATGGTCGATGCGATCGATAATCGACAGCTGTCGGACACTGCTTACTTTCTTTTCGGCGTAACGCTCTTTACTTACGCGAATCTCTCGAATCTCGGCAATTACTTAATTTGTCGTAATCTATTACGCACCGCGACACACTCGCACATATGGCAAATGTAACGAAATAGACGCCAAGCATACACGTAATAAACGCGACAAAGACAGACGATACTCGCAAAATTACGACACGCAACGGTCTTCCACATATACTAATTAATAACGAAAATCTCTCGAAGATCGATGCGGGGATGTCTTATCTGCTGTTTTCGACAGCATGTATAACGGACACATTCCTCGCGATTTTCCGCGCACATGGTCGATATATGAGAGTCGGTCGCTACGCGTTTCACAACATCCCGAATCACGGAGAAAGACGAACGGTTATTTATCAATTACGGCCGACGTTACGATCGTCCTTGATGTCTCGCTTGGTCTCTGGTCGGCTGAAAATCGAAAGTTCAGTACAAAGCCGGAGCAACAAGAAGACACGAAAATGGCGACAGTGCGGCCGGTCTACGGGCGGAATCGCGTACATGACTTACAATTTAGAGATGGGCAACTTCACCTATACTCGCTTCTGTAGCCAGAGGATGATCCTTGGTTTCGTCCTCTCGTTCGGATCTTGATAGCGACGACACAATTAACGATAACGAAAAAAATTCGAGACAATTGTACGCTATGAATACCCGCACCAGAGTGAGTCCCTGGATCTCGCGATAACGGCGTCAATCCTGCGCGCAGGGGTGCGCGGATTCACGACCAATAGCGCCGCGACACGCGAGATATTACTGCGCCCCGCGACAACGCCGTATAGGGGGCCGTAACAGCCCCGTTAATTCGAAAATCTTAATTTCGGCGTCTATCGATGGTCTTCCCGATGCCGATCGTTCGTCCTCCATCTTCGGAGGGTAGCGCCGACTGGGCCCTGCCATCCCGGTCCAAGACAGCGGTTTCTTTTTAAGATTTTTATCCTCTTGTTGCTGGGGGCGAATTCCACTCGCGATTCTGCGCTGTCCTGCTCCTCGGGCGCTATCACCCCTCTTGAATCGAAGGCTGGTAGCGCCGTGTCGATTATCGTCAAAAGATTCCTCTTCTCCCCGATGTTTCCTTCTTTAAATGTTCTTCGGCGGGTTGCCTCACATACAAAATATTATAAAAAGAATAATTAGTAATAACGTGAAATATAACAATATCTCGATGCGGTTCTCGCAATTTCTTTTTTTTTTCTAGCGCGGCCGCTCGGCTCGCGCCCCGTCAAGATATTCGGGATGGGCGCGCGTCAGGACGGCAACGTCACAATATATAATCAGCTATTTATTATTACCTACATATGTTAAGGATAATAAAAAATTATTTTTTTTCATTATGAGTTGTATTTATCTTTATCTTGAAGGTAATTCCTAGCAAGATAACGTCTAAAGACATCTTAATGACGTATAATCATAGTCGCCATAGATAGATAGATAGATTAAGATGTCTTTAGACGTTATCTTGCTACCTGGGAATCATCTTCAAGATAGAGGTAAATACAGGTCATAATGAAAAAAAGAATTTTTAATATTCTTAACATATGTAAGTGACTATAATAAATAAGTGAATATATATATATATATATAATATTATTGGTTGTTTTCAGATTTAAGCCTCTATACTGCATCAAAGTTGTAAAAGTTTTACTCTAAATACAATTATAATGTTCAGTACAGAGAGAATAACGAGATTTTAAAAATCGTATATATGTTACCCATGATTAATCCTGTTGGACAGAGGAAGAAGAATTATCGAAAATATGCAATTATTATTAGAAAAGACTTATTTCACATTAGAAAGAAGATAACGCAGCGATATTAATATGTTCAAAAAACTTGAAATAAAAATCTGAAAAACGAAATTAAAAATTAATGAAATAAAAAAATTAATAAAACTTCGTCAATGATCATAGCCGGTAGAAGCTTAAATCTGTAACTAATGTCCTATACATACATAATCACTATTTTTTTATGGTCACTCATATGTCAAGAATAATAAAAAATTAATTTTTTCAATACCAAAATGTATTTACTTTTACCTTAAAGGTAATGCATATTATAATTTAAAATTATGATGGCGGAGTACAATATATAAGCGATAATATTTCACTTATTAACTTAGTCACTTATTAATAATAAAAAAGAACTTGGGTATAATAGATATATCTAAGCTAATAATTAATTTTGGTTTTATGGATGGAATTTTTTCTCATGGCTTTTTATAATGTCTTTTATAATTTTCTCTAATAGTTATTCTTAATATTCTTTATGACCATACGATAAAAAAAAATGTTTTTTGAAAATCCTGTGGGAATCAAAAAACGTATTAAATGACCCACCTCCTTTATGTATATTTTCTTTACATATATTTTTTAATAAATAGAAAAATATATATTTATAATTTCCTTAATTTAGCCTAAATATAAATATGTATGTGTGTATGTGCGTGTGCGTGTGCGTATAATTAAAAATATATGTGAAAAAGTATATCGTCTATAATTTATCCATGATATTTGTTGTTTAATATATTTCTGAAGAATTTTTTTTTTAATTTTAGATTTTCTTTTTCGGAAAGAAGGCATAGCGAAGAGAGATTGACGGAAATTTGTAATCATTTAGAAGAAAGTATAAAATGTATGGAAAAATTGCGGCATTACGTCTCATTAATGTTTCACAGTAACTTATGCGATACCAAAAAAATGGAATTAAATAGTCTTTTGCGTTCCATAGCTGAAGATTCTATAATTTACCGTTTTATCTTGGACGATATAAATAGAATTGTTTCAACACAATTACTATTACGGTAAAATTTAATAAACAAATTGCCATTAATGTTATAAATTAAAATAAATATATATTGTACCATTTAAAAAAATATGTAAATTTTTTTCAGACACGATTCTAATTTGACAGTTATGTATAATTTTGGCTTAATTTATCATTGGATAAAACAGTATCGATTAATATATAAACAAAACATATTTATGTCCATGCCGAAGGAAAAGCTACTTTTAGAAAGACAACTTACTATCATCGCGCAATATTTTCTACCATGTATAACTTACTCAGTCATTGATACATGGTTAGAGAATATTGTGCAAAAAGTACTATCTTGCCTAAAAACTGAATATCCTAAACATTCTGCATTCTCTCTATCTTCCGAGCAATTTTCTTTTTGGAGAGAAAACAACATTAATGATAATTTCTGGGAACCAACGGAATCGAGACAAATTATATATATTATTCAAGAAATTATGTTTTCCGAAACAGGTGTTATTTATTTATGTCGTTTATTTGAAACATTGGATGTTAAAACTAAATATGTAGATTATGTAAGTTATTTTATATTATATTAAATTATAATAATATTTTGTTATGCATTGCGCAAACATAATTTTATATCTTATAAATATTCAAGATAACTTTTCTAATAAAATTTAATGATATAGATTTTAAGATATTATCAAGAATTTCTTCTGACTATTGGATACCACAGTATAGCTAGAAGACTTGGTTTACGCTGCTTTTTGCACTGTGGATATGACGAAGGTTTTGTAACGACAATCGTATGGGAATCAAAGTAGTTAGTATACAATTTTAGCTTGAGAGCTTTTCAATCTGTCTGAAATAAATATATATATGTATATATAATCATTTTTTTATTATTTTTAGTTATACGGAAGGTTGTCAATCGGCAGAATTTTTTTATGTGATGGAGAAATCGTTTATGTATCCGGTGAATATTGTCGATGGGAGTTGTTCCATTATGCATCCAATGGATCCATTATATGATATATCGGTAAACAATTTTTTATATATAGTTCTCTTACTAATTTCAAGAAATAATTGATGAAGATAACAATCAATTATAACTCTTGTAAATAATATAGTAGTCAATAAGTCAGTATTTTATAAGCGATAAGTAAAGTTTTTTTCATTTTCTCTTCTATAATTGAAATCTTGTTTACTTGTCTATTGTTTTTCAGCAAATACAAAAGATTATATTCAAGCTTCCGCATTTCTGTGAACTAATAAATAATCATTGTAATATTCTTCACAATTTGAAGGTCAATAACTTGATGAGTTTCTTATCACGATGTTTAAAAAGTGATATTGAAGATATAGATATCGATTATGAATATCGAAATATTACAAATTCAATAAAGGTAGTGTATATAATATATCATCGTTGTATATAATGTACTGTATATATATATATATATATATATATATATATATATATATATACAGGGTGACCCAATTTTTTAATCGACGACCCCGAATAACTTTTTTAATTTTGATTGTAGGAAAAAATGTTTCAGGCAAAAGTTGTATGGCTTGAAAAGGGACATAAGATGGTATCATTGGTTTTATCTTGAAAAGTTGTTTGAAGGTCACACGAAGGCCACCTTCAATTTTTTTAATGGAACCCCCTATTTTTCATTACTTATTCTTGTAGCTTATCTCGAGAGCTTTTCAAAACACTATAATAAAGTATTTCTTCATTGAATACTTTTCGAGTTATGAGGCTTGAAATCATTTCTTAATTTTACATAAACCATAACATATCTAGTAAAATATTCATTTTTCGATTAGCCTACCTTAATACTTTTATGTACAAAATAATGAGAGGCATCAATTCCTGTAAAGAAAACACAATTATTTCGAAGAAAAAATATGTAACTTGCAATTAACAATTCCATATCTTTTCTTAAACAACTGTGTTTTTCCTTTACACCAATTGATTCCTCTCATTATTTTGTACATAAAAGTATTAAGGTAGGATAATCGAAAAATAAATATTTTACTAGATATTTTACGATTTATGTAAAATTAAGATATTATTTCAAGCCTCATAACTCGCAAAAGTACTTAACGAAAACTAACTTAATTATAGTGTTTTGGAAAGCTCTCGAGATGAACTAAAAAAATATGCAAAAGCATACAGGGTGTCCCATTTAAAAAGTTGGATGTGACCTTCACGTGACCTTCAGGTGACTCTTCAATGTCTACAACTAAAGACACCATCTTATGTCTCCCTTCAAGTCATACAACTTTTGTTTGAAACATTTTTTCCTACAATCAAAATTAAAAAAGTTATTCGGGGTCGTCGATTAAAATGGGTCACCCTGTATATATATATATATATATATATATATATATATATATATATATATATGAGTAGGTCAGATATCAATATATAGTGATAATTATTTGTATAGTTTAAGTCACATTACAATAATTACTTTTGAAAACACTTGACAAAAAGTATTATTTAAATTTCATTATTGCGATATCTGTTATATACAGGATAGAGTTAACATCATGAGGAGTAAACCGGAAATAAAGAAAAAAATTAAATATACTATTGGTATGATCGTAACGCACTCACCGAAACCATATTTGCCTTCGACTGAGAAATATAATCCTCATACTGGTGTGATAATTGGATGGAATTACAAATGTAAAGCTGCATTTATACACAAAAGATTAAAATCTGTAGCTCCACATCTCAGCGAATGTTGTGAAACTCGGCACATGTGCTTCTGCAAATGTTACACTTACGAATCAGGCAATTCCAAATTTACCTATCAACCGCACTATATAATTCTTGCGGAAAATAATATAGTATGTTATGCACCACAAGGTATGTATAAGATATTAGTAGCATTCTCTCTTATAAATTATATATTATATATATATTTTATATTATTTTTCATTTCTTTATACATGCGCATAAATATATAAAATATATTTTTTTTATTTTAGATACTGTGTCAAGTTGTCCACCAAAATGGATAAATAATGTAGAGATAGGACGATATTTTTCTCATTTTAAAGGCACTCATTATGTACCAACTGGAAACTTGTCAAAAAATTATCCAACTGATATCTCTATTATGCACGAAGTACTTTCTGGTCGGTAGTGTGTACAATAAAATTTAGGATTTATAATATACGTATTTTAAAGATATACATAAATAATTTTTAACTGTTTTCTATGATGATATTGTAATATTGTAGATATTATAAGATTTAAGAAAAGTGCAATGTTATATTGTATTATGAAAAATAAAATATATTAAGAATATATGTAGAATTCTTTTTTTATATATATGCCAACAAATTTTTGTGAATCTAGTCTTAATCTAGTCTTAATCTTAACTAGTCAAACTTTTTTATTGATGAACTAACTGGAATTTCCATTTTTATTTTTACTTAAACTTTATAACTTGCGGATTTATGATTATTAGTAAACTGTAGTATATAGATTAGAATTATTCGGGAAAATATGCACGCCAGATCGCTGCGAGATACTGCATCGTCGTACTGTGCATCAATTATGAAATGGTTTATATAATCTCATATGTTGTTTAATACTTTTTATAGTGCTTAATACTTAGTGTTTAATACTTTTTATAGTTTTATAATATCATACATATCTATAAAATGTTGTCAGTATTTGGTGATCCTTCGATATGATAAACCGTAACCGTTGTGTGTAAATATTATACATTATTAGAGCTTTATTATATAAAATATAAATATACTGGAGATAGAGCAATAATTATAGTTCATTTTTACAATTGCATACTTTTATAATCATCAATATAATTTTAATATATAGTAGTTCAAGTCATTCAATACGTCTAGCCGACTTCACGATTTCTTCCTTTCAAGTTGCAGCAGCGACCGTTCGATTAATGATAAGCAAAATCATTGATCAAATAGGGCCTCTCGCGCCTCATAATAATCTATATTTGTCATCTAATATCTATAACTAATCATGAAGAAGCTCGCAAGAAATGCTAATAATGAAGCAAAACTGATTCCTTCAACATATAATTACATGAAGATAAAAAATACAGGCAGAGCAATAGAGAAATATATCGGAGATAAAATAACATAAATCTTCCTCCGTAAATAGAAATAGTAATATTCCTATTTTTTTCAAACTTATCTACTAGGGAGGAAGATAAAAAATCGATGACAAATTTAGCTGACCTAAACCAAAAAATTTAATCAACAATAGCTAGATAAGTCTTACAAAAAATCGAAACCTTAGACACCTTTGATAAACAAGTTTTGTGAATCTAATCGAAGAATATGGTGCGTATCGGAAAAGTACACCGAATTGTATAAAAAGAGAAACTCTCAAGGAGCTCTCATCGGTTACTCCAGTTAGTTATTTCAGTCGGTCACTTAGTCAGTCACTTCAGATCATCAGTTCATAGGACACATCAGATCAGTTAGTCACTTCAGATCAGTTAGTTCAGTTCCTTATTGATCTTTAACAGTCCATCCTCAATTAAATTAATTAATAAACTTTAATTATATATTTAATTAAAAATTCGATTTATGTCATGTTTGGTGTCATTTTAATCGCAAAAATCTCATTAAGTCATTGCAATTATCTTTAAATCGAAAAAGTGCGAAATATAAAAATTGTATTTTCCAACAAGTTTACATGTATAAATATGAAGATAAAAAAAAGCGAGCCTGGCGAGCAAGACTTCGGAACTCTTTGATGACTCGTCATCTCGCTTGCTTCTTATTTCTTCTCACTCTCGCTTCGAATCGGAAACCTTTCCTTATCTATAACAACTATTAGGGATTTAAATATCGTAAAAATTAAAATTTTTATTTCGCTCTTTTTCGATTTGAAAATAATTGCAATAAGTTAATGACATTTTTGCGATTAAAATGACACCAAACACGACATAAATCGAATCATTTTTAAGAAAATATATAATTAAAATTTAATATAATTAATTTAATTAAAAATAATCCGATTTATGTCATGTTTGGTGTCATTTTAATTGCACAAAATTTCATTAATCTATTGCAATTATTTTCAAATAAAAAAAATGCAAAATATAAAAATTTTATTTTCTATGGTATTGCGGAATCAGACTGCGCGGCGGCTGTAAGCGACGCGGTAGCGACACCAAGTACATAAAAAACAATTTTAAGCATTGCGTTGAGAGTCACTGTTCTCGATGCGGTGCTACCAAGTACCTTATCCGGAATTTCGCGTCAAGTAAACTTTCAGTTAAGATATATAATAAATTAAAGTCGTAATCAAAAATCTAACGACACTTTTATGATATAATTTGAGTACAAGCTTTTGATTGCGACCTGTTTGAATAAAATCGGTGTAGTCAATCCTGAGAAATGATGATCGAATACCAGAATTGTGACATTTCGTTTCTTTCTTCCTTTTCCTTTTCTTTCAGATTCACGTACATATGCTCGCACGCACACACACAAAGCGAGTTTGTCCCTCAAGCGGCGTTCACATCGTTGCGTATATGATTATTGCTTCGATATGTACAATGCTTTAAGTGACAAAATCATATATGTGCATGTGCGTACATACGTGTGATATGTATCTGTATGTGTACGTACGTATGAAAGATAAATTTATTAAAGTATAGTGCGGAATAGTGTAACAAGGAATAGAAGTGACACGTTAAGCAGTTAAGTTACTTGTTTAAAAACACAGATTTTAAGAAATAAATATAAGAATAACAATAAAAAAGTATAACAAAGAACAAAGCCGAACAAGGAAGAAAAGTAGTGTGTAATAACGTACCAAGGAAGAGAAGTGACATATTAAAAGTTATTATGAGTTATTAAAAGATATTAAGAGAAGGGACATATTAAAAGTTATTATCAAGCGACGCAGTAGCGTTGCGACGCCGAGTGCATTTATTTGTAAAAACCCTGATTGGTGACACAACGACAGCCAAGTGGACTGTGATTTATCAATCAAAAGGTAAATATTGTGAAATTTTTCTCATTTCTGTTTAGATTAGACATAATATATTTTGACATATTATATTAATAAAGAGAATAGCCAGTTATCATTTTGTGGAATCTTTCTCAAAAAAGGTAAAAGAAAGAAGTCGAGTCATCTCAGTAATAAAAAATTATTGTATAAAACTATTTTACAAAAAATTATTTTTAATAAAAAATTGCTGTATTAAAAAAAATTGTGTAAAATAGTTGTCATAATTATCTACAAAAATTAATGATATTATATCTACAAAAATTAATGATATATTTAAATAGAAAATTACGTCGAGAATAAAAGAGAGCGATTTTATTTTACGTTTATCAACAGTGTGTGTGTGTTAGATGTGATTGACTGCTGATAAATAAAAATCAGATAAAGAAAAATTATGTTTATATTTTTGTCGAAAGTTATTACATCTTTGTCGTAAAAGTCAGAATCCCGATTTTTTGAACGATGAACAGTTGATTCATGTAGTTCATATGTACTAATATGCATTTGTACTGATTACATCGCATCGTTTTGACAAAATTTGTCATGGAAAAATGCGTACTAGAAGTCAATCCGCATCTGACAACGTCTACTAACGTAAAGTGAAATCGCATCCAAAAAATTTATGCAATTTTTAATAGAAGAATTTATAATTGGAAAAAAACCATTGTATAAAAAAAAACTTACGCAATTTTTTATAAAAAGATTTTCATTTAACAAATTGTTGTACAAAATAATTAGTTTAATTTTTTATATGAATATTAAAATTTAAATATTTATTTAAAAATTAAAAAGGGTCCCCTTTTAAGCAGGTATCTTTTATCTGGATGTAACGGGACGTGTCATATAAAAGCACATTATGGTTTTATGTATAATGAATAGGCCTGTTCGAGGCAATGTGCCCTCAGATTACTGTAGAGTGCAGGGTTATATTCATTGTTTTCGCGTCGAGATAAAAAGTGGAAACCATATGTATAGAATGTCATAAACTTAAAACTATACATACTTTCTCTTAACGGATTCTTTAGAACATTTCAAGACGAAAATCCTATACAAAAATGTCGAGGCTATAAATATTTTTATATGCAAAGCAGTTTTAGAGAAACTGATTTTGAGAAAGTGAATTTTTGTTCTGTTTCTATTTTAAAGAATAATTTTAATATACAGTTTGTATATATAGAATTTTCTCGAATTACCTATTTTTTTAACAGTTAGAATCACAATTGGATAAAGATTTTAAAAAAAATTACAATGCAAACATCTATGCGTTATCTGATTGTATGTAATTTATTATATAATGTGTATTAGAAAATTAAAAATAAAATATAACATTGGAATAAATCATAAACCATAAATCTCAAGAAATGAAAAGAAATTATAAAAAAGAAGCTTTTTCCAAAGAATTTGTCATATATACCCACTCTTCTGATTTTTTTTATCAAACAGGATCGTGGCGTCATCCCTTTTGTCTCTTATTGCCCAAACATTGTAAGCCATTTCTAATCGAAATGTATGTTTAGTCCACGTCGAACGAAGTTCGCATGTTGCATTACGACTGTGCTACAAGCAGGAGTAAAGCTGAACAAGCTTTTATGATCGGACAGCTCATATTCGTGATACATGTCAGTTATATATAAGTAAAATTAGTGCGAAAGAAGATATAATATCGGTTATTTTTTTTGTAAATTCGTTGAATATTATAATATTTTTCACGATGGCTATGATAATACACTTGCCGGATCAATTAATTGCTTTAATTTTAGAAGACGAAAATATTAGCATGGAGGATGTGGTGAATCTTAAATATACATGCAATCGATTATAGCAGATAACATTTAGTCACAAATTTTGGGAAAAGAAGTTTTATCAGAGTATGTTTATCAGAGTACGTTTTTATTTATAAATATTTTAAGAAATGTTTTGTTTATCTCATATTTGATTAATTTTAATGGCTCAACGAAGTTCAACTCTGTAAAACTATATTTAAAAAATTGAAGTTATTACATTATTGTCTTATTAATTAATCTATTGTGCCTTTATTGCATATGGAACTAATAGATTCCTTTTTAATATTTTAAAATTATATCAATTACATTACGTAATGAAAAAAGATCTATTGTATAATGTAAAAGATGATGCTAAATAAATGTGCTCTCACGATTTTTCATATTTTAACTTTTACTAATGAAACTTTTAATAATGCGATTACTTATATATGTTTTTATTTATAATAATATTCATAAGGATATTTCTTTTACATTTGTTCGTTTGAAGATTTTTTTTTATTTCAATTTTTATTTATACAATATTGTGATAATTACAATTTGATTAAAAAAAAGAAGAAGAGGTTACTGGGCATTTTTTTATTTTTTTTACATATTTTTACTTTGGATAGGATTTAAAAAAAAACAATTTTTTTATTTTGTATGATCATTAGGAATAACCATCAGATGAAAAAAAGATTCGAATCGTAATACCAATATTAATTATTGTATATCATTATGATAGTTTAGCTATCATCGCGGTATAGGGAGCTTAAATCTGAAGACGGGAGGGGGGGGGGCAGTAACAACTAATAACATTTTATATACATATATAGTCACCTATTTATTATGGTCACCTACATATGTTAAGGATGACAAAAAATTATTTTCTTTTATTATGAGCTGTGTTTATCTTCATCTTGAAGATAATTCCTAGCAAGATTACGTTTAAGAAATCTTAATGACATCATAGTATAGTCGTTTTAGTACGTCATTAAGATATCTTTAGACGTTATCTTGCTATTTGGATATCATCTTCAAGATAGAAATAAATATAGATCATAATGAAAAAAGAAATTTTTAATATTCTTAACATATGTAAGTGACCATAGTTACTAAGTAACTGATATATATAAAATACCATTAATTGTTTTCAGATTTAAGCCTCTACACCGCGTCAAAGTTGTAAAAGTTTTACTCTAAATACAATTATACTGGTCATTATAGAGAGCATAACAGGATTTTAAAAATCGTATAAATGTTGTCCATGATTAATCCTGTTGAACAGAGGAAAAAGAATTATCGAATAATATGCAATTATTATTAGAAAAGCTTTAGAAGATAACGCAGTGATATTAATATCTCCAAAAAACTTGAAATCCGAAAAACAAAATAAAAAAATTAACAAAAATTAACAAAATATTAACAAAAATTGACAAAATGAACAAAATAAAAAAATTAATAAAACTTCTTGAATGATCAGCCGGTAGAAGTTTAAGTCTGTAACTATTGTCCTATACATATATAATTATTATTTATTATGGTCACTCATACGTCAAGAATAATAAAAAATTAATTTTTCCAACATTATATATTTTCTATCATTCTCTAAACGCACCTTTAGAATTCACACGCACAAAAGTTTTTAAATATTCTTCTATAATTTAGTGTATAAATAAAATCATAAATTTTGAAAAACTTATATAAATAAATGTTTTAAATAACATTTATATTTATATGCAACATTTATATTTATGTGCTAATTTTTGTTTTTTCAAATTATTAAGAATATTTGTTCTTACATTATAATTAATATTATAATATTATAATTATTTACTCTTGCAAATATAAAATGCAAATATGAAAAAATAATTGTTAATGAATTTTAAAATTAATTTATAGTCTTGAATATTTTGTTTAATATTAATATTTTATCTTATAGGTGTACTATCAAAGGTGTATGGTTTGACAATTGAATGACATATCCTCTTCAGGAAGCATCTTTGCGAACAGACGAATCTGTGAACAGACGAATCTGTGAACTGTGATTTGTGAACAAATTCACAAAAGGTATCACAAAGGAGTAAGTCCTTTGATTACAAAACTCCAGCTTAAACCTGTCACAGTTTCCTTTAAAATTTTTTCATTTGTTATACCTAGGAATAATGAAACGAATTATTTCAAGACTTTAAAATAATTTTAAGACTGTGCTAAAGCTATTATAGTAAATACAAAGTGCCTACTGATATTGTTCTTAAAATAGATAATTTGTCTAATTTTAAAATCTTTCTTGCCATCTGATTTTGCTCGAAGGCCGCGCAGATTGAGTGATTGGAAGTATTATAAAGGCACAAAATTTAGAAAGCTTCTGTTATATGATGGTTTCCTAATTTTTATGCACCGAGAAGTTTATGAAAATTTCCTATTATTTGCCTGCTGTTCGAATTCTAGCCGATTCTGTATTAAGAAAAGATTATGCTGCTGATGTAGATAAATTATTTAGGTTATTTGTAGAACATAGCTCTAAAATTTATGGACAAACTTTTATAATATATAATGTTCATCATTTAATACACATTGTTAAGAATTGCCAGTTACATGAACATCTTGAAGAATTCAGTGCATTTAAATTTGAGAGTTTTTTAGGACAAATTAAGAATTACCTACATGCACCAGGGAAAACACTTTCTCAAATAATTTGCCGTGTAATAGAAAAGGCAGCCATTTTTTCATTTCATCTTTCTTATTCTAGAAATGAATTATCATTCGAACAACCTCATTGTAGAGGTCAAACTCTAAATTGTCAAGGAGAGCAATATAATAAAGTTTGAACGTCAGATAAAAAATTCTCTTAAAAATCTGCTGATGCATATTGTCTTACAAAAGCTAATGAAATTATTAAAATAGAGAATATTATAAAGGATGAAGAAACCTATTTGATTGGCAGAAAATTTAAAGAAAAATCAGATCTTTTTTCTTATCCATTTCCTTCTAGTTGTATAAATATATATATTATTAACAATCTTGGATCCTTACATAGATGATGTTTAAACGATATTAAAAAAAAAGTTGTATTACTATCTTTTCCTAAAAAAGACACAAAAAATAATTGGATAGTTACAAATATGAGTGTATGTTTTCCAATGCCCCATTCCGAAATATTGTAACATATCACTGCTGTACTCTATAGCGTTATAATACATTCAATAACATATTCAAAGCGTTGAAATAAAGCATTGTATATTTATATTTTTGACAATAATAAAAGTAAATATTTTTGATAGTAATAAAGTATATATAATTTAAAATTTCATTCTGTCTCTAGTTGATAAAATTCTTGTCAATATATATTCTACAATGTTTCCTTTTTCTATAAAGCAATATATTATTAATATATTTATCTCATATAATATATAAACATGTTGATTGATCAATCATAATTTCAATAGAAATATCCACATGAAATCTACATTGATATTTCGAGAATAAAGTATCTCGATGTAACGATGAAAAAAGAAAGTTGTATCCACGTAGAAAATTTGTTGATAAATCTGTATCCACGTAAACCACGTAAAATACGTGGATTCGACGTGGACGTGACGTAACTATTTTTGTCGGGATAGTTAGGGTCTGTTCTTCTTAGCTGCACTGCTACACTAGTACAATAAGTTAGAAAGAGATAAATATATTTCTTTCACTCTAATTAACTGTACTAGTGCAGCAGTGCAGCTAAAAATAATAGCCCCAGTGAAACATCTCGAAGTGGCGGCAATAATAATTGACATAACCTTATATGTCAAATTATTTTTATTGTTGATAAGTGAAAAAAATTATGAAAATTGTAAAATTAAATAAAAAACATGGATAATCTGAAGAAAATGTTCCTAAACAGGTAAGCTTTTTTCTCTTTCTATTATTAATTAATAATACTTTTATTTGCAGCAAAATCATAATAATAATAAATAATATAATATAATATAATGAGAGAAATAATCTTCTGCGTAGCCATATAATTATAATTATATGATTTTCTACAATCATTCTTGGCTATGCAGCAAATATATAAACTTCGATGATTGCAGAAATACTATATAATCATAATTATGTGGCTACGCAGAAGATTCTCTCTCTTACATTATGTTATATTATTATTGTATTATTTATTAACAATAATTATTTTTATTTGCAGCATAGTCATAATAATAAATAATGTGATATAACATAATATGAGAGAAAATAATCTTCTGCGTAGCCATATAATTATGATTATATGATATTTCTACAATCATTTTGGTTACGCAGCAAATATATAAACTTCTATGATTGCAAAAATACTATATGATCAATTATGTGGCTACACAGAAGATTCTCTCTTTCACATTATGTTATATTATTGTTGTATTATTTATTAACAATAATTATTTTTCTTTGCAGCATAGTAATAATAATAAATAAGATATAACATAATATGAGAGAAAATAATCTTCTGCACAGCCATATAATTATGATTATATGATATTTCCAGAATCATTTTTGGCTTCGCAGCAAATAAGCTTTTTTATAAATTTTTATGATTGCAGAAGTACTATATAATCATAATTATGTGGTTATACAGAAGATTCTGTCTCACATTATGCTATGTTATATTATTGTTGTATTATTTATTATTATGACTACGCTGCAAATATATAAATTCTTATAAAAGCTACAAACATATAAACTTTTACAGATAATTATATATATTATTTAGATAAATAACTAATAATTCCATTTACTTAAAAATATATGCTAATAATATATACAATATATATATATATATATATATATATATATATATATATTGCGACGTTTGTTCAATTCAATTCAAATGAATCGCGACACTCTTCGGGATGTTGGATGGGAGCGTGCGCGGGGGGGGGGGAGCGAAAACGCCGTCAAAAAAATAACGGAATTAATGTACTCGCGCTCGGCGGAACAGGGATGGAGGACGTTCTCGCGCGAGCCGCGGCGGAGCGGAGGCCGTATCGATATATCGAAAAGTTGGGCGCCAGATGCGGTCTTTCACATATCAGTTTTCGCGAAAAGCCGCTAAAAACGAAAGACGCTAAAAACGATAGCCTGCTTCGCCACGGGCCGACTAGCTCGCCTAACGGTAGAGGGGAGGGGTTGTTAGAGAAAGTTAATTGATTATGCGAGTTTTCACGGAACCAACAGACGACAGACAAGACGACAATCGACAACCAAGCGAGAGGAACACTTACGACGAACACTAACTAAATAAATTACGCGATTTGAACAAAGAAAGATAACAAGTTTATTACTAGAGAAATAAAATAACAATGCGAGTGAATAATAATAAGTCGATAATAAGAAATGTATCAATTTTGAACAATAACTCAGCAATCAATAAGAAGAGATAATTCAACTGAGATTAATAATTCCTTACAGAGACATTGGTTCGCTATTAATTCCACTAGAAACGAGAACGAATCATACAAATCAAGTTGAAACGACGGTTCACAATAAATTCGAACGAAACACGAAATATACAATACAATTAATCCGGGCACGAATGATACGGCGGTATTCTGAGCAACTATCTGCTCGAAATCGACAACGAAAACGAGAGCGCTAAGACAATTCGGTTGTGTATCCGAGCCCGTTTTTATGGCTGGAGTTCGCAGGACTGAGCGAGACTTTACGGAATATCGAAGGGTTTTCGGCACGGAAATATTCGCGAATAATACTCAAACGATATCGTAATTTCGGCAGCCAAATCGACAACTTATCGCTACGGACTTTTCCTCGCAATTTCCTAGTTCGCAAAACAAATCGACAGCTTACTAATGCGACAGCATAAGTAACCAAAGATCGAAAATACTTAATACTTTTGCGAAGACGGATCACGTATGCGACAGGCGAACGATATTCTCAAAGTTCGATAGCCAACGGCAGACGGAGATTTTTCTCCGCCGACGTTTCGCCTCTTTCTTCCGCGTAAGCCGCTCAGATTTCACTCTCAATACTTTAGGGACTATTTCGCACTGCGACCAATTCGACAGATACAAATTATCGTTTATTACGCGCTATTCGACGGCGCAATAAACGTGACGAAGACGCAAATATTCTATTATCCTTTATTACGCTCGATGCGACGGCGTAATAGGCGCGACAATGACGCAAATATTTTCACGCTCACTCTACAATAAAATACCAGAAACGCTCATACGCACTCTTAACAATTAACGACGACATACACGCAATCGGACATCAAAAATGGCCCTAAGATACGTCACGGAATATTTTACGCGGTAACGACAGCGGTACGACAACACGGGCGGTATTCGCTTTCGCGATCCTTCGTGCTCGCGGTCGATATTCGGCGGTCGATAGCTACAGAACACCCGAAATCCGGAGAGAGACGAACGTTGTCTTATCAATTTAACGCCGACGTTACGACAGGGATGCAAGATTATCTCCGCAAGCAACATGCCACGCGTAGTCGAGAGGGTAACGGAAATGTGTGCGTAAGCGTACGTGTAAGCTCGACGCTTCGGCGAGCTTCGGCTAAAAGAAGAGGACGGAATACAGTTTTCTGTCTCCTTCTTACCAAGTAAGCAACGAAAACGACGGGCGACGCGCGACGCGGAACGCTGCTGAGCGAGCCTCGCTCTTCGATATTTCAATGTTTCTCTTTCACAGCTTTTCTTTATGTTTTTTATTTTTGTTACAAATATATATAAATATGTATATACATAAACGTATAATATATTTATAATATATATATATATATATATATATGGGGAATTCTTTTTTAAATCAGCCACCCCCCCTGCCCATTTCAATTTTAGGGAAAAAAATTTTTTTAGCACACGAAAAAATTTGTCAAGAAGTCTAGTTTTTGATGCCGTTAGGTGTTTTAAAAAAAAAAATTTTTCTAACCTCAAAAAAACTGTCTAAAGTGAGGCATCTCGCAAAAAAATGCTATTTTTTAGTCAAAAATGATCGAAAAAATTATAATTCATCAATAATTTTGACCAAATTACTCATTAAAAGTATTTTGGGGGTCACTGAACAAGAATCCGATGTCAGATTTCAAATTCAAGATGGCGGATCCAAGATGGCGGACAGTATTTTTCTTACTGTTGACCGATTTCTACTAAATTTTGTATGTTGGGATTTTTGGGATCACTGATTACGATTCCGAATTCGAATTTCAAATTCAAGATGTCTGATTCAAGATGGCGGACCTTAATTTGAAATTCCACATTGCGGATCCAAAATGGTGGACGGATATTTTCTTATTATTGGCTGATTTCTACAAAATTTTGTAAACGGAAGTTTTTGAGGTCTCTGATAACGAATTTGAGCTCAGGTTCCAAATTCAAGATGGCGGATCCAAGACGGCGGACATTACTTTTTTTAAAAACAGACATTTATGTCCACCATCTTGGGTCCGCCATCTTGAATTTTGTAAATCAGACCTTCGTAATCAGTGACCTCAAAACCCCCCGCGTACCATATTTGATGAAAATCGGATGACTTTCAAAATTTTCATTCGCAATCTTGAATCCGCCGTCTTGAATTTATGAACTCTGACCTCGGGTTCGTGATTAGCAATTCATAAAAACCCTTTGTACTAAATTTTATCACCATTGATTAGGATTAATTGCATTTATAAGAAATATAAAAAAAAATTGCGATAGTTTACGTTCGTCCTGTAGGTGGCGCATGGCTTATTTAGCTCACCCCAAAGACAAATACACATAAAAGGATATAGGTATACGAGGCAAAATTTCCGAGTCAAACTTGGCTTTTACTGAGATTTTTGCTTAAGTATTAGGTACCCACCAACATCAGTACGTTCTGAATAACAGTCCTTTTTAGGATAGTTATTGAGATTTTTTTTCAGGTTCAATAACAAAATTGGTAGTTTATATTCAACAGTCCTTTTTAGGATAGTTGATCAATTTTCCACCAATTTCTGTGGCCCTTTATTCTCAAATCAGTAGCGACAGTCCTTTTCAGGATAGTCAAGCTTACAAACGTCACACAACTCAATTGTTACATCGTGAAGATTTCCTTCGTAGAGAAGCCTTCTGTAACTGGATATCTGAGCAGGTGAGCAAAGTGCATCGAAATTATGTCAGAATGAAAGAAAGGAATTTAGCTAATGTAATGTAATGTAATGTAATAATGATTTATTTGCAGGTTGATATAAATAATATCGACAATGATGCTTTCTTAAGACAAATTTTATGGACGGACGAATGCACCTTCTATAGCGACGGTAACGTGAATCATCACAACGAGCATCATTACGCCGTAGAAAATCCACACTGCCGCAAAGAGGTGCACGTGCAGGGACGGTTCGCCGTTAATATATGGATGGACATCGTTGATGAATATGTCATCGGCCCACATTTTTGCGAGACTATTAATGCGGAAAGTTATTCAGCATTATTAGAAGATCATCTACCCGGGTTGCTAGAAGATGTCCCACTAGATATCCGTCGACATATAATATATCAACAGGATGGTCATCCGGCTCATACATCATTTGGCGCGGACTCATTTGAATCGCACTTTCCCCAATCGATGGATAGGCATTCAAAGTCCTTTGGTTGAATGGCCTCAACGTTCTCCGGATATGAGTCCAATGGACTATTTTTTGTGGGGTTACCTTAAAGATAAAATATATTTAACATTACCGCGTACTAGAGACGAACTTATCGATCGTATCCGACGAACAAGCGCTACGATAACACCTGCAATGTTATCAAAAGTACGCGAAAATTTTATGCACCGAGTGGCTATTTGTTTGGAGAATAACGATGGTTATTTTGAGCATTTGTTATAAATAAATGTATTTATAACAACGCCAAACGTGTTGTCCTTATTTATACTTATATTTATATTAATATTAATATTATTATTTATATTCTTATTTATATTTATATTTATATTTATTTATATTATTTATATTATTTGTATGTGACATTATTTCCTTCAAACTGTGAATAAGATTCTAAAATTTTTAAGTTCCCGCTATTTCTTCAGCTCATCGTTACTACATTAAAAAAGGATTTAGCACAGACGCGTTGAGAGTTCACAGATTATGAGATAAACAACTTACGACTCGTAGGCTTCGCGCCGTATACAGCACGCCCGCTTGTTCTGTTTAATTTGCACACGCATTCATCGGCACGCGTATTTCTCGACCGATCGGACTCCTACGAGATAGGCAATCGGTCATACTGCCGTGTATTCAAGTGCAACACCCTGTACATCTTACATTAATAAGAAGTTTTTCTAACCAACGAATCATTCATTATTCAAAAGCATAAGATGTAACATTTTAAATTCGGGGACCGAATTTCTCCAACGGGGGAGATGTCACGTCCGGCGATCCATAGATCTCTAGATCTTTAGATCTTGGAGAAATTTTTTCCTTTCTCACTATCCTCCATCCAATAAGCTACAAGCACAAACTAACATGAAACTACGAGAAACTAACATGAACTAAGAGAGATACACTTATACGTCACCTATAATAAAATACTAATCTGAGATATATATATATATATATATATATATATATATATATATGTATATGAATCATCTATACGAGCGAGATAGACTTATATGTAATACTTAGGAAAGACAAAGACCGATATAAGGAAGTCTTTTTAAATATAAGCTTCTTTTATATAAATATATTGTAAAATATGTCTAAAAGATTAAAGAGAATCTATTTATGTAAAAATCATGATAAATGACCTATATTTTAAATAATCAAATAGTTATTGTAATTCTTTGAAAAGGGTATTTATCGTAATTTATTATAATGTATGTAAGACACGACCTTGCAAGCAATGCGTTCGGAGAATCAACTAATATGTATTCCTAGAAAAACTTTCTCTTAAAGACCACCCAAGAAGTTCGCAAAAATCCGTTTCATAGCTAAAGAATTTGTTTTTAAAACTCCGTCATAAATTACCCCTTCCATTCAATTTTAAAAGAGTATAAAAACTCTTCCAACAACGGAAGCAGAGCTCAGTTCAACCTCATTCTTGCTCAGTTTTAGATCAGTCAGTTAGTCAGATCCATCCAGATCAGTTCAGCTCAGATTCACTCTAGACTTAAACTCACTCAGATTCTTATTCGTACTGTAAACTACTAGACCAAGTCAGAATAAAGAATTTAAATTTTAAATAAAAGTATATTTCTTTAATCATCATCAGTAAAGAAAATCCAATTCAAAGCAGTTAATTATCCTGGGGTTTTACCCCCTTAACCGCAAGAAGAAGAGCCCACAACTAAGACGTTCTGACGAACTCGGAAAACTGTTGGAAAAGCCTGCCTCACGGAATCAACTGATCGACGTTACCAGAACGTCACAGATAATAATAATGAAGAATTACAAAATATTTTATTCGAAAATAGAGGTAATAACAATAGAGGTGAAAGGAAAATAGTACAAAAAATAACAGATTATTTGGAAAATATTGTTACCAGATATACAAATATTGAATTTAAATCACATATTGGATAAATTATGTCACTTTATTATATTTATAGCATTATTAATATAAAACACACGTTCGTATTAATAATAATATATGTGATGTTATTAAACATATTATTATAAAATATATTTAACTACTTATTTACCTCTTTTAATATCTCAAATACATGGACGTAAGAAATACTGGACAGAGCATAAAGTACTCTTTTAGACGAGGGGAGTAAAATCTGAGGAGTAAGGGGTTTATTGTCGCGGCCATCTTAGATGCATCAGATTTAGCGTCTATTTTCACGTCGCACGGATGTAAATCGAATAAAATATGAGAGATTCCGTGAAATCATCTATCATTTGAAATCGCTGTGTTATTCCGAATCATTTTTGAATATTAAGAAAAATATCACACTCCGTGAAATTAATATCCGTCGCCATCTTACATGCCTCATATTCCGTTGCAGTAGACATTTCTTTCCCCTCACCCTTTGAGCTTCACCCCCGCAGCAATACTCTGTCCCTTAGAACATATATAAATGGAAGAGGAATTGCCTATATTGCTTATACACCGAGCCTGAAGCAAGCATCTGTGCGAGAGAGATAGCTAGAGACTCCCAAATGTTCATAATGCGCATGCGTTAGTACCGCCGCAGCGCGCCGCTTTCTTAGTTGATTTAAATCGAACAGATATTAATATAGACACATTGAAGAAAAATATATATTTATTGATGTTTAAAATGAATTAATTTTGAAAACTTATGTCTAATAAAATCTTTTTGTTCACATAATGTTGTACATTTGCCTTCGTGAAATAACCGTATATTGATATATGTTAAAATAATATTTTTTATCAGTGCGGTCTTGTGATCATTTAATACTTCTTGTTGCATAATATGTTCTGTCATTTCGATATTATTAAAAACTGAATGGCAGACAGTTTTGAATGTCTTTGTAATCAAAATATTTTTAATATTTTTTATAATAAAAATTTTATGTTTATTTTCCCGAATGGTCATTTCACATACTCGAGCTATTTTAATGACATCAACTGATGGAAAAATTAATTTTCCTCTATTTTTTAATTTTATTAAAGATGAGTTGGTGGATTTGGCTATTAAAAAGCTCGAACAGACGTGGCAAATTCTTCGCAATAATTTTTTAACAATAAATCCACTAATATATTGGATCACCTCTTTAACATATGCACTCAGTGACCATAAGGTTGTCAAATAATCGTGATCAAATATATTAGTAGATATTGTATCATCAACTTCTGTAAATAAACCATCGCTTACATTACTCATATTTACCGATGACACATATAAAATTTGGATATCATTAATTTTACAATTTCCGTTTTCTGATGCTTGAATTTCATGTCTTACAAGCAATCTTTTATAACTACTTTGAAATTGTTTTGCGTTAGGATTATTATTGAAACCTCCTTTGCTGCGTAGCGCACTAAAAAATGTTTCAAGGTGATCCTGGTTTAATTTGTAAGTTAACAAATATGACAGCCCTTTTTCTTTAAGAATATTAAAAAGGTCGAACATATTTGTTAAGCAAACAATAAAACCGAGGAAACCTGTTTTTCTATTACCATGCAAAATGGATATATTGCTGGAATCTTGTATAATAATAGTTGAATATATGCAATAATATCTTCTGCATAATTTTTTAATTTATCAAATGTTTCGTTTGAAAGAGCCATATTGCACTTTTTTATTTTACTAAACTTACTTCTCACATTTAACAAGTCAAAAGCATCATTAAACATTGTGCAAAATATAGCAGTTTCTTCCGGATGTTGAAATTTTTCAGGAACACATTCATGGCAAAATTTTAAAGCTGCACTAACACTCTCACTTAAAGTTTGGGCAGCCAACCTTATGTTCATACGTGCATTTTGAAACATAATATGCTTTTTTGTTAATTTTGTGCCACATTTTAAACCTTCAACTTCCTGTAATTTTTGCAGAGATATAATGTTTTCCCAAAGAATACTTTTTCCTTTATAACGAAGCTCTAATTTATCACCCAATGTATTCCTGACTAATTTCAACATATGACATTGATCTAAAAAACAATAAACTTTTTCTTGAGTAATAGGATGAATAAAATAAGGTTTAAAATTTTCCCCCAGTTGAAAATTTGCACCCAAATTATTGCACATGCTTAAATTTACATTTGTACCATCAAATGTTAGAGAGTGCAATATGATTCCAGTTTCATGAATAAGTTCCAAACATTTTTCTACTAAACTGGCTCTTTCCTTTCCGGTCATTAAATCAATAAGAAAATAACCTACAGGACCTATAGGACCTACAGGACCTTCCAATGACCATTTAATGCAACTACCATTAAAACCAATGCGCTCTTTGCTTTTCGAGGTTTATCTGAATCATTTTGATCTAAACCTACATCTACGTGCCCATAATATTGGTTACCATCGTAAAAGATATGTTCTCGTATTGCCATCTCGTCCATTATTAAATTGCAAAAAATCGGAGTTTTTGACTTATTTACTTTACATTTTAAGGCATCCAAAACTTCTTTTGTAAATCCTGGTCGGCCATCTAATACCGAGTACCATTTTCGGATAGTAGAAAGATCAGGGAGAAAATAGTTAAACGTTTTACGAACATATTTATATGCTTTAGCTGAATACAAATTCAGCGTAAGAGCAAATTGTCTTAATTCTGCAGAATACTTCTTTCTTGCACCTTTTTCACCTTCGTTGAAAAACATGATTTATTATCGCAGGAAGTTCAGCCTATATAAAACATGCATAATGTTATTATTAACTGGAAAGAAATTAATAACTGAAAGTAAGTAGGAAATAATAAGAAATTAGGAATAGTAGGAATGTGTGAAACGAATAAAACAAAATGATTATACAAACTTATAGTTTTTATTGAAATTATTGTACTTTAATTATTGTACTTTAATAAATTTTACTACAATGATTTGCATATGTATATATAATTCACATATTTATTATTTATTTTACTTTATTATTTAAATATACAAATTTCTCATTCCCCATTTTCTGATTTCCTTATATATATTTCAATTAATAAAAGATACATCCTATATAATAATGTCATTTTGATATCATATTGACCAAAAATGACAAAAAATGTCATTTTCACGTCATTTTTTGGTTATTTTTTGGTCAATATAATGTCAAATAACATTATTTTGACTTTATTCTCCTTGGGTCCTCTACGGTTGGTATTCATACTCGGATTTTATATTTAAGACCATCTTAAGTACAGTCTTAAAATGTCATAAGCCAATCACAGAGCCGTATTAGCGTCTTAAAACATTATTTAAAACGATCTTAAAATAAGGACGGACTATGAATATCGACCTATATACTTGAAATTACCATTAAATTTTCAGCAGTCGCTTCTGATAGTAGATCTTTTTGTTTCAAATGTCCTATTAATCCTTCCATCGTTTTTAGGCGAGTAACTAATCTTCTTTGTGATTGTTTTAAAGCTTTTATCTTTTTTTCTTGATTTTGTATGGTCCTCTTTGCTATATTTAAAGCTCTTTTAGCTCTTCTAGGTGTATAAATATGTGACATTTGAATGTCACCAACATAGCGAGGTACACGTACAGTTTTGATAGATGTCTGAAAGCACTCAATATTCCTAGAACTTAATGGTGTTGATGGCCGATTTACTGCTATATTTTCTGGAATCAAGAAAAATTAATCAATTAAAAAAAAAATTAATCATGAGAAATTTTACCTTTGTGAGATGCATTGTTAAAATACATATTTTCAATTTCATCGGTGGCAATTTGATTTGTTCTAATCTCTTAACTTATCTCGTAACTTTTTCAGTCTCGACAATGATTTCATCAGTGGCAATTTGATTTGTTCTAGATTCTTCTGCAACTGTTTCAGTTTTGGCAGTTCTTTCATAACTTGACGGTGAAAGATTTATTGTTGCATAATTTTCTGTGAAGATGATTATTAATTAATTTATTGTCACTCCATTAATCAATTTACGAGTCATTTCAAGTAAAGATATAAAAAGAGTAATGTTATATTACCGCTCAATGGTACATTTTCTATGTGTAACCTTTTCTTTTTAATAATAATGCACGGCACAGCATTGGGTTTAATGATTGAACCTTTCGCTTTGTTGATGATATCTTCTTTTTGAAAATGATTTGAACATAATTTAGTTGTTGTGTTCAAAACTTTTTCGTTGATGCCACAAAAAGACAGCCATTTTTCACGAAATTCCTTATTTTTCGGAAATCTATTTTATATATAAACAAATAAATATAAAACATGTAATATCATTAAATAATATATAAAAACATAACCTATTTGTTATCACATAATTCAATGCATGCATATAATATTTTATACAGTTACTTACGTATAATATGAAACCAATTTATCGCGATTACCACACAACACACAATATGCGTTTAGCATTTTTGCTATGTATTTGACATTTCTGTAATAATAACGTGTAATCAACGTGAAAACACATGTGAGATTGACAACTGAGATCAACGCATGCGCATTACAAACATTTGGGAGTCTATAGCTTTCTCTCTCGCACAGATGTTTGCTTCAGGCTCAACGTTCAATTTCTCTTTCATATTATATATGTTCTAAGCTCTGTCCAGTATTTCTTATGTCCATGCTCAAATAGCAAATTTTTTTAATCCTAGTGATCTCAGTGGGAGAAACGAAACGCAGCACTGGGAGTTTTCAATACTGCCAACTTTATTTTTTTCCAACACCAACCAAACATATTTTCGAACGCACTAATTTTCAAACGTCCTATAAATGTCACGAAAGAAAGAGAGAGAAAGAAGGAGACAAAGAAAGGTCATAAATATGGCATATAGCTTCGCAAAAGACTTTCTCTCGTATTGTGTTCTGTCACAGATTAATAGACAGATAGCCAATGACCCGGGTAAAGACTAGACCGGCACTTTCTCACTGATTTCAGCGCCATACCGTAGTAGTGGCCAATAACTACTAACCAGTAACTATTAACTACGTTCTCAAGATAAAACTTTTCTGTTGCGCTAGCAGCACTGATTAAACATGTGTCTTTATTTAGGGCTTATAACAAACATGAAAATTTCAAGTATAAAAAAATATTACAAGGCGTATTGGACGAAAAGCTCGAATACAAATCAACTTAATTTTAATACAGATTCACCACAAGAAAGGAGATCAAAATTGATGAAAGTCAACCGCAATCTTTCCTTGACAATGTACTTTAAAAAATTTTAATTAAATTTCATTAAAGAAAATTACTTGAAATTTTTAAGACAGTCGTTTCTTCATTTTTCATAAAATTCAGCTTTTTTGTTATCATCAAATATTTTTGGTATTTTCAAGAATTTTGTTCACTGAAGATCAATGGCAAGATAAAATCTTTAATTTGAGATCAGCAAAAACCAATAAACATAAAAGAAGAGGAAGAAAAGAATTTAGTATTTGTTGGCAATAAAGCTCTTTGTATTGCGCGCCCCGCAATAAACGCTTCTTCGACCATCTATCGGCGGAGTCGCCCGGGTCGTATTTTTCTTTTCTTTTCGCTGGCGCGACTCATATGTGGAAGTTTTTCCCTCCTACTGAGGCCCGGACCCGCTTCCTTTCCTTCTTAACCCTTCGACCTCCGTACCGTACACATCGCGGAGTGAGTGCTTGTAAGTTGACCGGCGACCACGCGTTTCGTAATGTATTAAATAAAATGTACGGTGAGATATACGCGCGTGTCTTATATTCTACATCACCTTCCCGCAACTCCATCAGTATTTTTACTTACCGTAATTTCTTATCCAAATGTCAAATATCTTTCATCAGTTTTCTGTGGAAAACGAAACAATTTACAGTTCTTTGATTTGATATTATTACAGTTTCTATATGCACATCTGTCGAATATCGTGATTTTCTTCACATTATTCTTATCCATTTTAATCTATGAAAATCTATGAAAAATACCTGCAACAATTGAAAACAAACCGCCAACCGCGAATGAAAAATGCCGAAAAAGCACGCAATTTCCGCGAATCTCGTGATTTTATCGAAACTACAATTTCGTTAAAACTGTAGATTCATAAAATCGGATCACAACACACACACACACACACACACGTCACACTATTCACAATAATTATTTCAATAACAATGATAAAAAATCGTAAGATATTGAAAATCGCAAACAAAAGCACACTGGGAATTCGTTCAGTGAGACACAGTCGATGTGATCACTCAAGATAAGCGAGTCGAAATAGACATTATAATTCCAAAAAATAACAATAATAATTTCAAATGTCTTTAAACCTTTTTATTGCTTAGTTTTGTTAGCAACATAATATAATCTCATTATGCTAACTTCCTCGAGGTCCGCAAAATTAAAAAAAAATAAATTTGCAAAATTTGTTGCCACCTTACGTAGAAAATTGCAAATAATTAGCAAACTTGGGGAAATGTTTAATCGATGGTTTTCTGCTATTTATTAAATTTGCTAACCGTCCCAGGATCCGCAACATTGAAAATTGTTAAAAATTTGCATTTTTGTTAATAAATATTCCGCAAAAATATGTAATGTTTTGCAAAAGTGTTAAAATTTTTTTAAAAATATGCGAAAAGATTTATGAAAATTTGTGAACTTGTAAGTTGCACGCAACAAGTATATATATAAATAAACGTTATTTAAATTAAATTGTTTCTTCGACTGTATTTCCGCCAAAAGTTGCAAGCGTTATGAATATAGGTAACAAATACTTAAAGCATTTTATGTCTCGTATTTTCAAATTTGCTATCTTCTTCGAGTCCGGCAACATTATTAAAACTTAACAATTCCGACATATCTCTCGCAATAAATTTCTTTTTCACGTAAGAAAAAGCAAAAAATTTTAAAAATTATCCGATTTATGTCGTGTTTGATGTCATTTTAATCGCAATTCGAATTCGACGATATCGAGAGCGAGAACGAATAACGAGCAAGCGAGATGACCTATTATCAAAGAGTTCCGAAGTCTCTCTCGCGAGGTTCCCTTTATCTTTATCTTTCACGTATCATATATCATCTTACCACAGAAAATAAAACTTTTATATTTCACATTTTATCGATTTGAAAATAATTTCAATTGGATTAATGAGATTTTTGCGATTAAAATGACATCAAACACGACATAAATCGGATAATTTTTAAAATTTTTTGCTTTTTCTTACGTGAAAAAGAAATTTATTGCGAGAGATATTTCGGAATTGTTAAGTTTTAATAATGTTGCCGGGCTCGAAGAAGTTAGCAAATTTGAAAATACGGGACATAAAATGCTTTAAGAATTTGTTACCTATATTCATAACACTATGCGAACTCGTAAGTTGCACGAAATATAGGTATATATATATATATATATATATATATATATATATATATATATATATTTCGTGCAACTTACGAGTTCGCAAATTTTCATAAATCTTTTCGCATATTTTTAAAAAAATTTTAACACTTTTGCAAAACATTACATATTTTTGCGGAATATTTATTAACAAAAATGCTAATTTTTAACAATTTTCAATGTTGCGGACACTGGGATGGTTAGCAATTTTAATAAACAGCAAAAAACCATCAATTAAACATTTCCCCAAGTTTGTTAATTATTTACAATTTTCTACGTAAAGTGGCAACAAATTTTGCAAATTCGTTTTTTTTTAATTTTGCGGACCTCGAGGAAGTTAGCAAAATGAGATATATTATGTTGCTAGCAAAACTAAGCAATAAAAAGGTTTATGGTCATTTGAAATTATTGTCACTTTTTTTACTATTTCTACTGGCTTAAGAACGCCAGAAGTTTGTGAGCTCTTCGAGATGAGGCAAAACAATTGCGTGTCAGTTTCATTGTGCGTTAATCTATTGAAACGCAGCGCTTTAATTCTTCCGACGCTTTAATTCTTTTCGCTTTTTTAAAGATCTTATCTCTTCCCGTTTCAAAGATCTTGTCCGGGAGCAAAGTTTGAAAATGAATTAATTTTATACTTTATAATTTGTAATCCTCGATCATTTCAAGAATTTTCTGTTTGAAAATTATTAATTTTCTATTGCCTATTTGTTTATTTTTTCGCTTATTTTCTCACAGACTTTATTCCATTGCACTTTTGCTTACAGTTTTCAGTAAACAATTTTTTATCGTAATTATTGAAAATTATTATTGGGAATTATATACTTGTGCAGTGATCTGAATAATCTATAATTTAATCGAAATTGTAGATTTTTTAAAAAATCACGAAATTCGCGGAAATTGCGTATTTTCTCGATATTTTCTGTTCGTGACAGGTAGTTTGTTTTTGATTGTTGCAAGCGTTTTTCTTGCATTAAAATAGATTATGACAATGCGTGAAGAAAATCACAAAATATTCGACAGATGTGCATATAGAAATTGTAATAATATCATATCATAAAATTGTAAATAGTTTCGTTTTCCACAGAAGATTGATAAAAGATTTGACATTTGTATAAGAAACTGCGGTAAATAAAAATACAAAATTTTTGAAAATATGTACCAAAAATATTTGATGATAATGAAAAGATGAACTTTATGAACAATAAAGAACTTAAATAACTAAAAATTGCACTAAGAAATAAATGGGCTATGTGAGTCATACGGATGTAAGGCGCGTTATGTCAAAATTTAATTAAAGAATTGAGAATTTCAACTTTAAAAGTCTTGGAAATGTCCAAACAAATTTTTTATGCCTCATGCACATTTAAAAGTTATATCGAAAAATTAAATTTCGATATGATCTCATCTTATATAATTACTGAATAATTAAAAAATTTTTAAGTTTGATTACTGAAATTTTCACTTTAATTACTGATTATTCAAATAATCAAATAATTATTTACTTTGATTACTGATTATCCAAGTATAAATAATTTTTTAAATTGATTACTAATTATTCGAGCAATCAAGTAATATTAATTTTATAACAATTTTTTGTCCATCTTTGGTGAATGGGTGCGAACGGGAGCCAAAAAGCGAATGGGAGAACCAAATCTCTCACCTCTCATTCATCTCATAATCGATTAGCCTGGATTCGCACCAGGGGCAAAGTCTGTTGATAAAATTAAAGGAATTTAGCCTAGACTCGCACCAGGGGCAAAGTCTTTTGGTAAAGTCAACGAAATTTAGCACGGACTCGAACCAGGGGCAAAGTGTGTTGGTAAGGGGCAAAGTCTGTGGCGATCTAGTTTTTACCCAGGTCATGGGCTATCTGTCTATTAATCTCTAGTTCTGTTATTATTATGTGCAAATATAAACTTGCACAGATAATGTACGTATATATACGTGTGTGTATATATATATATATATATATATATATATATATATATATATACAGGGTGTCTGCTAAACATGCGGCAAATTCAGCGGGTAATTTATTGGGTTATTTTAAGACTTTTTTGTTATCTGATGATTTTCGAAAAAATGCTTTGTTTCGAAAATAAAAGCAATAAAAGTTTTTTGACCAATTTTTTATTCCATAGATAACAGGCGATACAGGGTTTTTTAACAAAATTATTGAAAATTACAAGAACTGTTCAAAATGACTACCACCAGCTAGGATGCAGGAATCTAATCTTCTCCTCATTGACAGCCGAACTCTTTCAAAAATACCTGGGTCGTTTCTTATTGAATTGCATCCATTATTTATACGATTTCTCAAATCTTCCACATTTTCCACTGGAGTAGTGTAAACTAATGACTTTAGATAACCCCATAGAAAATAATCCAAAAAAAAAAAATTTGTCAAAAAACTTTTATTGCTTTTATTTTCGAAACAAAGCATTTTTTCGAAAATCATCAGATAACAAAAAAGTCTTAAAATAACCCAATAAATTACCCCCTGAATTTTTGCCGCATGTTTAGCAGACACCCTGTATATATATATATGTATATATATACAGGGTGAGGCATCTAAAACAGGCCACCTGAATAACTCCGTTGGTAAGCCGAATACAAAAAAATTGTTCAGACAAAAGTTGTATGGTTTCAAGGGGGACATATGATGGTGTCATTAGTTTAATCTTGAAGAGCCACCCGAAGGTCACGTGAAGGTCAGCTTCAACTTTTTAAATGGGACACCTTATATGCTTTTGCATATTCTTGTAGCTCATCTCAAGAGCTTTCCAAAACACTACAATTATGTTAGTTTTCATTAAATACTTTCCAAGTTATGAGGCTTGAAATCATTTTTTAATTTTACATAAACCGTAAAATATCTTGTAAAATATTCATTTTTCGATTATTTTACCTTAATACTTTTATGTACAAAATAATGAGAAGAATCAATTGGTGTAAAGAAAACACATAATTGCTTCGAACAAAAAAATGTAATTTGCAATTAACAATTACATTTTTTTGTTCGAAGCAATTATGTGTTTTCTTTACACCAATTGATTCTTCTCATTATTTTGTACATAAAAGTATTAAGGTAAAATAATCGAAAAATGAATATTTTACAAGATATTTTACGGTTTATGTAAAATTAAAAAATGATTTCAAGCCTCATAACTTGGAAAGTATTTAATGAAAACTAACATAATTGTAGTGTTTTGGAAAGCTCTTGAGATGAGCTACAAGAATATGCAAAAGCATATAAGGTGTCCCATTTAAAAAGTTGAAGCTGACCTTCACGTGACCTTCGGGTGGCTCTTCAAGATTAAACTAATGACACCATCATATGTCCCCCTTGAAACCATACAACTTTTGTCTGAACAATTTTTTTATATTCGGCTTACCAACGGAGTTATTCAGGTGGCCTATTTTAGATGCCTCACCCTGTATATATATACAGGGTGGGGAAAAAGTATGGAAGCAAACAATTATTTCCAAAATTCATTTTTCGACAAAATGTCTTAGACATAATTTTTATGGTATGAAAAGATGTATTATGTGGCATAGACGACATGACCTTGAAATGACCCTTACGAGCTGCATACAAATAACGTAAAAAATTTCAAATGGAACTCGTCAGTTTTTGTTACAGATTCTTGTAGCTGATGTCGAAACGTTTACAAAACACTGCATATGCCCATTCCCTTAAAAACACTCCCAGTTACGAAACAATTGTGATAATTCGTATCGACGAAATTGAAAATAGACAGCGTACGTGTGATTACATGAATGTGTGTAACGCGACTGAACGTCATTATCAGTAGAGATCAGTAGAACAGTAGCGATTACTGCAACAAATGGAGAATAACCCGCTTCGATCATTTCTGCCGATACGAAAGACACGCGAAATTCGTAGAATCAGTTAAGGCGTACATCGAACCGTATTCAAGGAAAGAGATTGTGTGATTCATCCAACCAGTTAAGGTAAGATAAGTGCGATTCATCCAACCAGTTAAGGTAAGATAAGTGCGATTCATCCAACTAGTTAAGACAAGATAAGTGCGATTCATCCAACCAGTTAAGGTAAGATAAGTGCGATTCATCCAACCAGTTAAGGCAAGATAAGTGCGATTCATCCAACCAGTTAAGGCAAGATAAGTGCGATTCATCCAACCAGTTAAGACAAGATAAGTGCGATTCATCCAACCAGTTAAGGCAAGATAAGTGCGATTCATCCAACCAGTTAAGACAAGATAAGTGCGATTCATCCAACCAGTTAAGGCAAGATAAGTGCGATTCATCCAACCAGTTAAGGTAAGATAAGTGCGATTCATCCAACCAGTTAAGACAAGATGTATCATATGACAACAGGTACAATTACATGTTATTAGTGGACGCAACTGAACGTCATGATGCGAAATCAGTAAGCAATGTCAATGTGCATACAAATTGTTTGTATCACAATTGTTTCGTAAGTGGGAGTGTTTTTAAGGGAATGGGGCCCATATGCAGTGTTTTGTAAACGTTTCGACATCAGCTACAAGAATCTGTAACAAAAACTGACGAGTTCCATTTGAAATTTTTTACGTTATTTGTATGCAGCTCGTAAGGATCATTTCAAGGTCATGCCGTCTATGCCACATAATACATCTTTTCATACCATAAAAATTATGTCTAAGACATTTTGTCGAAAAATGAATAGTTTCGGAAATAATTGTTTGCTTCCATACTTTTTCCCCACCCTGTATATATATATATATATATATATATATATATATATATACAGGGTGGGCCATTTGAAGTGATCCACTCAAATATTTCGAAAAATAATGAAAAAAAAAAATGTTTCAGATAAAAATTGTATGGTTTGAAGAGGGCCATCAGATAGTGGCAATGATTTGACCTTGGAGAGTCATTTGAAGATGACGTAAAGGTAACCTTCAATTTCTTAAATGGAACTCCCTATTTTTTATTACATATTCGTGTAGCTTATCTCGAGAGCTTTCCAAAACACTATAATGAAATATTATTTTATTGAGTACTTTTCGAGTTATGAGGCTTGAAATCATTTCTTAATTTAACATAAACCGTAATATATCTAGTAAAATATTCATTTTTCGATTATCTTGCCTTAATACTTTTATGTACAAAATAATGAGAGAAATCAATTGGTGTAAAAAAACACATAGTTGTTTCAAAGAAAAAATATGTAATTGTTAATTGCAAATTATATATTTTTTCTTAAAAATAACTATGTGTTTTCTTTACACCAATTGATTCCTCTCATTATTTGGGGAAAGGACCGAGGAAGGACCATCGTAACGTCGGCGTTAAATTGATAAGGCAACGTTCGTCTCTCTCTCTGGGTTTCGGGTGTTCTGTACGCGTAGCTATCGACCGCCGAATATCGATCGCGTGCACGAAGGATCGCGAAAGCGAATACCGCCCGTGTTGTCGTACCGCTGTCGTTGCCGCGTAAAATATTCCGTGACGTATCTTAGGGCGATTTTTGATGTCCGATTGCGTGTATGTCGTCGTTAATTGTTAAGAGTGCGTATGAGCGTTTCTGGTATTTTATTGTAGAGTGAAAGTATTTGCGTCATTGTCGCGCCTATTACGCCGTCGCATCGAGCGTAATAAAGGATAATAGAATATTTGCGTCTTCGTCACGTTTATTGCGCCGTCGAATAGCGCGTAATAAACGATAATTTGTATCTGCCGAATTGGTCGCGGTGCGAAATAGTCGCCAAAGTATTGAGAGTGAAATCTGAGCGGCTTACGCGGAAGAAAGAGGCGAAACGTCGGCGGAGAAAAATCTCCGTCTGCCGTCGGCTATCGAACTTTGAGAATATCGTTCGCCTGTCGCATACGTGATCCGTCTTCGCAAAAGAATTAAGTATTTTCGATCTTTGGTTACTTATGCTGTCGCCTTAGTAAGCTGTCGATTTGTTTTGCGAACTAGGAAATTGCGAGGAAAAGTCCGTAGCGATAAGTTGTCGATCTGGCTGCCGAAATTACGATATCGTTTGAGTATTATTCGCGAATATTTCCGTGCCGAAAACCCTTGATATTCCGTAAAGTCTCGCTCAGTCCTGCGAACTCCGGCCATAAAAACGGGCTCGGATACACAACCGGATTGTCTTAGCGCTCTCGTTTTCGTTGTCGATTTCGAGCAGATAGTTGCTCAGAATACCGCCGTATCATTCGTGCCCGGATTAATTGTATTGTATATTTCGTGTTTCGTTCGAATTTATTGTGAACCGTCGTTTCAACTTGATTTGTATGATTCGTTCTCGTTTCTAGTGGAATTAATAGCGAACCAATGTCTCTGTAAGGAATTATTAATCTCAGTTGAATTATCTCTTCTTATTGATTGCTGAGTTATTGTTCAAAATTGATACATTTCTTATTATCGACTTATTATTATTCACTCGCATTGTTATTTTATTTCTCTAGTAATAAACTTGTTATCTTTCTTTGTTCAAATCGCGTAATTTATTTAGTTAGTGTTCGTCGTAAGTGTTCCTCTCGCTTGGTTGTCGATTATCGTCTTGTCTGTCGTCTGTTGGTTCCGTGAAAACTCGCATAATCAATTAACTTTCTCTAACAACCCCTCCCCTCTACCGTTAGGCGAGCTAGTCGGCCCGTGGCGAAGCAGGCTATCGTTTTTAGCGTCTTTCGTTTTTAGCGGCTTTTCGCGAAAACTGATACGTGAAAGACCGCATCTGGCGCCCAACTTTTCGATATATCGATACGGCCTCCGCTCCGCCGCGGCTCGCGCGAGAACGTCCTCCATCCCTGTTCCGCCGAGCGCGAGTACATTAATTCCGTTATTTTTTTGACGGCGTTTTCGCTCCCCCCCCCCCCGCGCACGCTCCCATCCAACATCCCGAAGAGTGTTGCGATTCATTTGAATTGAATTGAACAAACGTCGCAATATATATATATATATATATATATATATATATATATATATTGTATATATTATTAGCATATATTTTTAAGTAAATGGAATTATTAGTTATTTATCTAAATAATATATATAATTATCTGTAAAAGTTTATATGTTTGTAGCTTTTATAAGAATTTATATATTTGCAGCGTAGTCATAATAATAAATAATACAACAATAATATAACATAGCATAATGTGAGACAGAATCTTCTGTATAACCACATAATTATGATTATATAGTACTTCTGCAATCATAAAAATTTATAAAAAAGCTTATTTGCTGCGAAACCAAAAATGATTCTGGAAATATCATATAATCATAATTATATGGCTGTGCAGAAGATTATTTTCTCTCATATTATGTTATATCTTATTTATTATTATTACTATGCTGCAAAGAAAAATAATTATTGTTAATAAATAATACAACAATAATATAACATAATGTGAAAGAGAGAATCTTCTGTGTAGCCACATAATTGATCATATAGTATTTTTGCAATCATAGAAGTTTATATATTTGCTGCGTAACCAAAATGATTGTAGAAATATCATATAATCATAATTATATGGCTACGCAGAAGATTATTTTCTCTCATATTATGTTATATCACATTATTTATTATTATGACTATGCTGCAAATAAAAATAATTATTGTTAATAAATAATACAATAATAATATAACATAATGTAAGAGAGAGAATCTTCTGCGTAGCCACATAATTATGATTATATAGTATTTCTGCAATCATCGAAGTTTATATATTTGCTGCATAGCCAAGAATGATTGTAGAAAATCATATAATTATAATTATATGGCTACGCAGAAGATTATTTCTCTCATTATATTATATTATATTATTTATTATTATTATGATTTTGCTGCAAATAAAAGTATTATTAATTAATAATAGAAAGAGAAAAAAGCTTACCTGTTTAGGAACATTTTCTTCAGATTATCCATGTTTTTTATTTAATTTTACAATTTTCATAATTTTTTTCACTTATCAACAATAAAAATAATTTGACATATAAGGTTATGTCAATTATTATTGCCGCCACTTCGAGATGTTTCACTGGGGCTATTATTTTTAGCTGCACTGCTGCACTAGTACAGTTAATTAGAGTGAAAGAAATATATTTATCTCTTTCTAACTTATTGTACTAGTGTAGCAGTGCAGCTAAGAAGAACAGACCCTAACTATCCCGACAAAAATAGTTACGTCACGTCCACGTCGAATCCATGTATTTTACGTGGTTTACGTGGATACAGATTTATCAACAAATTTTCTACGTGGATACAACTTTCTTTTTTCATCGTTACATCGAGATACTTTATTCTCGAAATATCAATGTAGATTTGATGTGGATATTTCTATTGAAATTATGATTGATCAATCAACATGTTTATATATTATATGAGATAAATATATTAATAATATATTGCTTTATAGAAAAAGGAAACATTGTAGAATATATATTGACAAGAATTTTATCAACTAGAGACAGAATGAGATTTTAAATTATATATACTTTATTACTATCAAAAATATTTACTTTTATTATTGTCAAAAATATAAATATACAATGCTTTATTTCAACGCTTTAAATATGTTATTGAATGTATTATAACGCTATAAAGTACAGCAGTGATATGTTACAATATTTCGGAATGGGGCATTGGAAAACATACACTCATATTTGTAACTATCCAATTATTTTTTGTGTCTTTTTTAGGAAAAGATAGTAATATAACTTTTTTTTTAATATCGTTTAAACATTATCTATGTAAGGATCCAAGATTGTTAACAATATATATATATTTATACAACTAGAAGGAAATGGATAAGAAAAAAAATCTGATTTTTCTTTAAATTTTCTGCCAATCAAATAGGTTTCTTCATCCTTTATAATATTCTCTATTTTAATAATTTCATTAGCTTTTGTAAAACAATATGCATCAGCAGATTTTAAAGAGAATTTTTTATCTGACGTTCAAACTTTATTATATTGCTCTCCTTGACAATTTAGAGTTTGACCTCTATAATGAGGTTGTTCGAATGATAATTCATTTCTAGAATAAGAAAGATGAAATGAAAAAATGGCTGCCTTTTCTATTACACGGCAAATTATTTGAGAAAGTGTTTTCCCTGGTGCATGTAGGTAATTCTTAATTTGTCCTAAAAAGCTCTCAAATTTAAATGCACTGAATTCTTCAAGATGTTCATGTAACTGGCAATTCTGAACAATGTGTATTAAATGATGAACATTATATATTATAAAAGTTTGTCCATAAATTTTAGAGCTATGTTCTACAAATAACCTAAATAATTTATCTACATCAGCAGCATAATCTTTTATTAATACAGAATCGGCTAGAATTCGAACAGCAGGCAAATAATAGGAAATTTTCATAAACTTCTCGGTGTATAAAAATTAGGAAACCATCATATAACAGAAGCTTTCTAAATTTTGTGCCTTTATAATACTTCCAATCACTCAATCTGCGCGGCCTTCGAGCAAAATCAGATGGCAAGAAAGATTTTAAAATTAGACAAATTATCTATTTTAAGAACAATATCAGTAGGCACTTTGTATTTACTATAATAGCTTTAGCACAGTCTTAAAATTATTTTAAAGTCTTGAAATAATTCGTTTCATTATTCCTAGGTATAACAAATGAAAAGATTTTAAAGGAAACTGTGACAGGTTTAAGCTGGAGTTTTGTAATCAAAGGACTTTGTGATACCTTTTGTGAATTTGTTCACAAATCACAGTTCACAGATTCGTCTGTTCACAGATTCGTCTGTTCGCAAAAATGCTTCCTAAAGAGGATATGTCATTCAATTGCCAAACCATACACCTTTGATAGTACACCTATAAGATAAAATATTAATATTAAACAAAATATTCAAGACTATAAATTAATTTTAAAATTTATTAACAATTATTTTTTCATATTTGCATTTTATATTTGCAAGAGTAAATAATTATAATATTATAATACTAATTATAATGTAAGAACAAATATTTTTAATAATTTGAAAAAACAAAAATTAGCACATAAATATAAATGTTGCATATAAATATAAATGTTATTTAAAACATTTATTTATATAAGTTTTTTAAAATTTATGATTTTATTTATACACTAAATTATAGAAGAATATTTAAAAACTTTTGTGCGTGTGAATTCTAAAGGTGCGTTTAGAGAATGATAGAAAATATATAATGTTGGAAAAATTAATTTTTATTATTCTTGACGTATGAGTGACCATAATAAATAATAATTATATATGTATAGGACAATAGTTACAGACTTAAGCTTCTAACGGCTATGATCATTCAAGAAGTTTTATTAATTTTTTTATTTTGTTCAATTTGTTAATTTTTGTTAATATTTTGTTAATTTTTGTTAATTTTTTTATTTTGTTTTTCGGATTTCAAGTTTTTTGGAGATATTAATATCACTGCGTTATCTTCTAAAGCTTTTCTAATAATAATTGCATATTATTCGATAATTCTTTTTCCTCTGTTCAACAGGACTAATCATGGACAACATTTATACGATTTTTAAAATCCTGTTATACTCTCTATAATGACCAGTATAATTGTATTTAGAGTAAAACTTTTACAACTTTGACGCGGTGTAGAGGCTTAAATCTGAAAACAATTAATGGTATTTTATATATATCAGTCACTTAGTAACTGTGGTCACTTACATATGTTAAGAATATTAAAAATTTCTTTTTTCATGATCTATATTTATTTCTATCTTGAAGATGATACCCAAATAGCAAGGTAACGTCTAAAGATATCTTAATGACGTACTAAAACAACTATACTATGATGTCATTAAGATTTCTTAAACGTAATCTTGCTAGGAATTATCTTCAAGATGAAGATAAACACAGCTCATAATAAAAGAAAATAATTTTTTGTCATCCTTAACATATGTAGGTGACCATAATAAATAGGTGACTATATATGTATATAAAATGTTATTAGTTGTTACTGCCCCCCCCCCCCGTCTTCAGATTTAAGCTCCCTATACCGCGATGATGGCTAAACTATCATAATGATATACAATAATTAATATTGGTATTACGAATATTGGGATTCGAATCTTTTTTTCATCTGATGGTTATTCCTAATGATCATACAAAATAAAAAAATTGTTTTTTTTTAAATTCTATCCAAAGTAAAAAAATGTAAAAAAAGTAAAAAAATGCCCAGTAATCTCTTCTTCTTTTTTTTAATCAAATTGTAATTATCACAATATTGTATAAATAAAAATTGAAATAAAAATAAATCTTCAAACGAACAAATGTAAAAGAAATATCCTTATGAATATTATTATAAATAAAAACATATATAAGTAATCGCATTATTAAAAGTTTCATTAGTAAAAGTTAAAATATGAAAAATCGTGAGAGCACATTTATTTAGCATCATCTTTTACATTATACAATAGATCTTTTTTCATTACGTAATGTAATTGATATAATTTTAAAATATTAAAAAGGAATCTATTAGTTCCATATGCAATAAAGGCACAATAGATTAATT